>NC_088399.1:41084264-41090789 GCF_034236695.1 Oncorhynchus nerka
CCTCCTGTGTCATATCCATAGAAACTAACTGCTGTGTAATATCCATAGAAACTCACTGCTGTGTCATATCCATAGAAACTCACTCCTCTGTCATATTCATAGAAACTCACTGCTGTGTCATATCCATAGAAACTCACTGCTGTGTCATATCCATTGAAACACACTGTTGTGTCATATCCATAGAATATCTCTGCTGTGTCACATCCATAGAAACTCACTCCTCTGTCATATCCATAGAAACTCACTGCTGTGTCATATCCATAGAAACTCACTGCTGTGTCATATCCATTGAAACACACTGCTGTGTCATATCCATAGAAACTCACTGCTGTGTCATGTCCATAGAAACTCACTGCTGTGTCATCCATAGAAACTCACTGCTGTGTCATCCATAGAAACGCACTGTTGTGTCATATCCATAGAATATCACTGCTGTGTCATATTCATAGAAACTCACTCCTCTGTCATATCCATAGAAACTCACTCCTGTGTCATATTCATAGAAACTCACTCCTATGTAATATTCATAGAAATTCACTGCTGTGTCATATTCATAGAAACCCACTCCTGTGTCATATTCATAGAAACTCACTCTTGTGTCATATCCATAGAAACTCACTGCTGTGTCATATTCATAGAAAATCACTGCTGTGTCATATTAATAGAAAATCACTGCTGTGTCATATCCATAGAAACGCACTGCTGTGTCATATCGATAGAAACGCACTGCTGTGTCATATCCATAGAAACTCACTGCTGTGTCATATCCATAGAAACTCACTGCTGTGTCATATCCATAGAAAATCTCTGCTGTGTCATATTCATAGAAACTCACTGCTGTGTCATATCCATAGAAACTCACTGCTGTGTCATATCCATAGAAACTCACTGCTGTGTCATATCCATAGAAACTCACTCCTCTGTCATATTCATAGAAACTCACTGCTGTGTCATATCCATAGAAACTCACTGCTGTGTCATATCCATTGAAACACACTGTTGTGTCATATCCATAGAATATCTCTGCTGTGTCACATCCATAGAAACTCACTCCTCTGTCATATCCATAGAAACTCACTGCTGTGTCATATCCATAGAAACTCACTGCTGTGTCATATTCATAGAAAGTCACTCCTATGTAATATTCATAGAAACTCACTGCTGTGTCACATCCATAGAAACTCACTCCTCTGTCATATCCATAGAAACTCACTCCTGTGTCATATTCATAGAAACTCACTGCAGTGTCATATTCATAGAAACTCACTCCCGTGTCATATCCATAGAAACTCACTGCTGTGTCATATTCATAGAAACTCACTCCTATGTAATATTCATAGAAACTCACTGCTGTGTCACATCCATAGAAACTCACTCTTCTGTCATATCCATAGAAACTCACTCCTCTGTCATATCCATAGAAACTCACTGCAGTGTCATATTCATAGAAACTCACTCCTGTGTCATATCCATAGAAACTCACTGCTGTGTAATATCCATAGAAACTCACTGCTGTGTAATATCCATAGAAACTCACTGCTGTGTCATATCCATAGAAACTCACTCCTGTGTCATATCCATAGAAACTCACTGCTGTGTCATATCCATAGAAACTCACTCCCGTGTCATCCATAGAAACTCACTACTGTGTCATCCATAGAAACTCACTGCTGTGTCATATTCATAGAAACTCACTCCTCTGTCATATCCATAGAAACTCACTCCTGTGTCATATTCATAGAAACTCACTCCTATGTAATATTCATAGAAATTCACTGCTGTGTCATATCCATAAAAACTCACTCCTGTGTCATATTCATAGAAACTCACTCCTGTGTCATATTCATAGAAACTCACTCTTGTGTCATATCCATAGAAACTCACTGCTGTGTCATATTCATAGAAAATCACTGCTGTGTCATATTCATAGAAACTCACTCTTGTGTCATATCCATAGAAACTCACTGCTGTGTCATATCCATAGAAACTCACTGCTGTGTCATATCCATAGAAGCTCACTGCTGTGCCATATCCATAGAAGCTCACTGCTGTGCCATATCGATAGAAACGCACTGCTGTGTCATATCGATAGAAACTCACTGCTATACCATATCCATAGAAGCTCACTGCTGTGTCATATCCATAGAAACGCACTGCTGTGTCATATCGATAGAAACGCACTGCTGTGTCATATCCATAGAAACTCACTGCTGTGTCATATCCATAGAAACTCACTGCTGTGTCATATCCATAGAAAATCACTGCTGTGTCATATCCATAGAAACTCACTGCTGTGTCATATCCATAGAAACTCACTCCTGTGTCATATCCATAGAAACTCACTGCTGTGTCATATCCATAGAAACTCACTGCTGTGTCATATCCATAGAAACTCCCTCCTGTGTCATATCCATAGAAACTCACTGCTGTGTCATATCCATAGAAACTCACTGCTGTGTCATATCCATAGAAACTCGCTGCTGTGTCATCCATAGAAACTCGCTGCTGTGTCATATCCATAGAAACTCACTCCTGTGTCATATCCATAGAAACTCACTCCTGTGTCATATCCATAGAAACTCACTGCTGTGTCATATTCATAGAAAATCACTGCTGTGTCATATCCATAGAAACTCACTGCTGTGTCATATTCATAGAAACTCACTGCTGTGTCACATTCATAGAAACTCACTGCTGTGTCACATTCATAGAAACTCACTGCTGTGTCATATTCATAGAAACTCACTCCCGTGTCATATTCATAGAAAATCAATGCTGTGTCATATCCATAGAAACTCACTCTTGTGTCATATTCATAGAAACTCACTGCTGTGTCATATTCATAGAAACTCACTGCTGTGTCATATTCATAGAAACTCACTCCTATGTAATATTCATAGAAACTCACTGCTGTGTCACATCCATAGAAACTCACTCCTCTGTCATATCCATAGAAACTCACTCCTCTGTCATATCCATAGAAACTCACTGAAGTGTCATATTCATAGAAACTCACTCCTGTGTCATATCCATAGAAACTCACTGCTGTGTAATATCCATAGAAACTCACTGCTGTGTAATATCCATAGAAACTCACTGCTGTGTCATATCCATAGAAACTCACTGCTGTGTCATATCCATAGAAACTCACTCCTGTGTCATATCCATAGAAACTCACTCCTGTGTCATATCCATAGAAACTCACTGCTGTGTCATATCCATAGAAACTCACTCCCGTGTCATCCATAGAAACTCACTACTGTGTCATCCATAGAAACTCACTGCTGTGTCATATTCATAGAAACTCACTCCTCTGTCATATCCATAGAAACTCACTACTGTGTCATCCATAGAAACTCACTGCTGTGTCATATTCATAGAAACTCACTCCTCTGTCATATCCATAGAAACTCACTCCTGTGTCATATTCATAGAAACTCACTCCTATGTAATATTCATAGAAATTCACTGATGTGTCATATCCATAGAAACTCACTCCTGTGTCATATTCATAGAAACTCACTCCTGTGTCATATTCATAGAAACTCACTGCTGTGTCATATCCATAGAAACTCACTGCTGTGTCATATCCATTGAAACACACTGCTGTGTCATATCCATAGAAACTCACTGCTGTGTCATGTCCATAGAAACTCACTGCTGTGTCATCCATAGAAACTCACTGCTGTGTCATCCATAGAAACGCACTGTTGTGTCATATCCATAGAATATCACTGCTGTGTCATATCCATAGAAACTCACTGCTGTGTCATATTCATAGAAACTCATTCCTCTGTCATATCCATAGAAACTCACTCCTGTGTCATATTCATAGAAACTCACTCCTATGTAATATTCATAGAAATTCACTGCTGTGTCATATCCATAGAAACTCACTCCGGTGTCATATTCATAGAAACTCACTCCTGTGTCATATTCATAGAAACTCACTCTTGTGTCATATCCATAGAAACTCACTGCTGTGTCATATTCATAGAAAATCACTGCTGTGTCATATTCATAGAAAATCACTGCTGTGTCATATCCATAGAAACTCACTGCTGTGTCATATCCATAGAAGCTCACTGCTGTCCCATATCCATAGAAGCTCACTGCTGTGTCATATCCATAGAAACGCACTGCTGTGTCATATCGATAGAAACGCACTGCTGTGTCATATCCATAGAAACTCACTGCTGTGTCATATTCATAGAAACTCACTGCTGTGTCATATCCATAGAAACTCACTGCTGTGTCATATCCATAGAAACTCCCTCCTGTGTCATATCCATAGAAACTCACTGCTGTGTAATATCCATAGAAACTCACTGCTGTGTCATATCCATAGAAACTCACTCCTCTGTCATATTCATAGAAACTCACTGCTGTGTCATATCCATAGAAACTCACTGCTGTGTCATATCCATTGAAACACACTGTTGTGTCATATCCATAGAATATCTCTGCTGTGTCACATCCATAGAAACTCACTCCTCTGTCATATCCATAGAAACTCACTGCTGTGTCATATCCATAGAAACTCACTGCTGTGTCATATCCATTGAAACACACTGCTGTGTCATATCCATAGAAACTCACTGCTGTGTCATGTCCATAGAAACTCACTGCTGTGTCATCCATAGAAACTCACTGCTGTGTCATCCATAGAAACGCACTGTTGTGTCATATCCATAGAAACTCACTGCTGTGTCATATTCATAGAAACTCACTCCTCTGTCATATCCATAGAAACTCACTCCTGTGTCATATTCATAGAAACTCACTCCTATGTAATATTCATAGAAATTCACTGCTGTGTCATATTCATAGAAACCCACTCCTGTGTCATATTCATAGAAACTCACTCTTGTGTCATATCCATAGAAACTCACTGCTGTGTCATATTCATAGAAAATCACTGCTGTGTCATATTCATAGAAAATCACTGCTGTGTCATATCCATAGAAACTCACTGCTGTGTCATATCCATAGAAGCTCACTGCTGTCCCATATCCATAGAAGCTCACTGCTGTGTCATATCCATAGAAACGCACTGCTGTGTCATATCCATAGAAACGCACTGCTGTGTCATATCCATAGAAACTCACTGCTGTGTCATATCCATAGAAACTCACTGCTGTGTCATATCCATAGAAAATCGCTGCTGTGTCATATTCATAGAAACTCACTGCTGTGTCATATCCATAGAAACTCACTGCTGTGTCATATCCATAGAAACTCACTGCTGTGTCATATCCATAGAAACTCACTGCTGTGTCATAACCATAGAAAATCACTGCTGTGTCATATTCATAGAAACTCACTCCTGTGTCATATTCATAGAAACTCACTGCTGTGTCATATCCATAGAAACTCACTGCTGTGTCATATTCATAGAACATCTCTGCTGTGTCATATCCATAGAATCTCACTGCTGTGTCATATTCATAGAAACTCAATGCTGTGTCATATTCATAGAAACTCACTGATGTGTCATATCCATAGAAACTCACTGCTGTGTCATATCCATAGAAACACACTGCTGTGTCATATCCATAGAAACTCACTGCTGTGTCATATCCATAGAAACTCACTGCTGTGTCATATTCATAGAAAGTCACTCCTATGTAATATTCATAGAAACTCACTGCTGTGTCACATCCATAGAAACTCACTCCTCTGTCATATCCATAGAAACTCACTCCTGTGTCATATTCATAAAAACTCACTGCAGTGTCATATTCATAGAAACTCACTCCCGTGTCATATCCATAGAAACTCACTGCTGTGTCATATTCATAGAAACTCACTCCTATGTAATATTCATAGAAACTCACTCCTGTGTCATATCCATAGAAACTCACTGCTGTGTAATATCCATAGAAACTCACTGCTGTGTAATATCCATAGAAACTCACTGCTGTGTCATATCCATAGAAACTCACTCCTGTGTCATATCCATAGAAACTCACTGCTGTGTCATATCCATAGAAACTCACTCCCGTGTCATCCATAGAAACTCACTACTGTGTCATCCATAGAAACTCACTGCTGTGTCATATTCATAGAAACTCACTCCTCTGTCATATCCATAGAAACTCACTCCTGTGTCATATTCATAGAAACTCACTCCTATGTAATATTCATAGAAATTCACTGCTGTGTCATATCCATAGAAACTCACTCCTGTGTCATATTCATAGAAACTCACTCCTGTGTCATATTCATAGAAACTCACTCTTGTGTCATATCCATAGAAACTCACTGCTGTGTCATATTCATAGAAAATCACTGCTGTGTCATATTCATAGAAACTCACTCTTGTGTCATATCCATAGAAACTCACTGCTGTGTCATATCCATAGAAACTCACTGCTGTGTCATATCCATAGAAGCTCACTGCTGTGCCATATCCATAGAAGCTCACTGCTGTGCCATATCCATAGAAACGCACTGCTGTGTCATATCGATAGAAACTCACTGCTATACCATATCCATAGAAGCTCACTGCTGTGTCATATCCAT
>NC_088399.1:42016419-42038919 GCF_034236695.1 Oncorhynchus nerka
CCATTACCACGCATTTGTCAAAAGAGGGTTGAGGAGAAAAGGCACAGAGAAAGAGAAATCTCCAGGGAAATGCCTCCACTACTTTGCGGTTTCGAAAAATGAGAGACGGGTATCAGAATAACTGCCATTACTCTCCCAATTTCCTCCCGATTAAAAATGCATCAAGGCAGGCATTATTCACAGAGAGAGGCCACTGCTTTATTTAAGCTAAATTAAAAAGGAAGCTAGAAAAAGGAAATGGCATGCATAACTGGCAGAATGTTGTTTTCGTCCCATCAAAATGTGAAAGTAAAATAAAAACAGTTATTTTAGGGCTCTAAAAGTACTTTTGCATTCTCAATTAGACTGCCTTTAAAAAAGGACAGAGTACAGACCGATCAAAGAGTTCAGAGAGTACCAGCGCCAGTGAGATAAAGGGCTCCTTCCATTGCCCGTCAGACCTTTTTTCCAGCTCCTACTCGCTCAGTGATATCCCCATCAGATCTCCTTACTTTAGATGAGATGCATTAAAAAAATACAAATACATGAAACTCAACAGCTCACATTGTTAAAACTGTAACTAAAACCCAAGATATCTGAAGTCTCTGCAAACTGTCAATCAGGAAGCCATCTGCCAGCAAAAAGACAACTGTCAAGGTACAATGATCGACACAGCTCTACTCAAGCCTTATGACAATGACCCAATTGGGATTTCAAGCATGGTCATCTATCCAATTCCCCACCTGCTTTATTTTTTTCTTGTTAGCATTGCCGACATTCACAAAACCTCTAAAAACTGCTGAGTGCTGACCAGATTTTTCTCAAATGAACCATGCAGTTTAACACCAGCTAATATGTACCTCAGCTCCTGATTTGACTTAAAAACCTCAGCTTAATCCCATAGATCTACTCAGCTCCTCCTCTTCTTCTGACAACCAATCGCCTGGGAGCTTTATGCTCCTTATTATTTTTGTCTGCAAGGTCTCCACAGTGATGGATAAAAAATAAATAATAATAATAAAATAAAAAAAGGGGACAAAGTTTGAGTGGCAAGGACAGTAAATCCTTGGCACTTTGGGGTGACACCAGTGGCTGCGATAAGAGGCGTTATCAGGCGTGATGCAGGTCCGCTGAGGGTATGCCACATTGATAAGACCCCTGGCTCTGCACTCCATCTTTTGTCTCCCAAGGTTTCCCCTGATAAGGACGTTTTGGCAGACAAATTGGCCGCTCCATCAATGATGGGCTAAGGGCTTTTTTAGGGGGGGGGGTCTGCGGGAATGGCATTGGAAAATAAAATGTCTCATTTTACAAGTTATTGCCTTTTGTCCTGGGCTCGGGAAGAAAGAGGATTGTTTATTGGGAGATAACAAGGTCACTTTGAGAGGGAGAAGGGTAGTGATGGGGAGCTAGATGGCTGTCATGGTTTAAATGAACAGAGGTCTAAAAATGATCCTCTTATATTCTTACTGGATCCAGATGGTCCCCCAAGGACATGTAGTCTATCCTTCAGAGTAGCCTACCCTTGAGAGAGCAATTGATAAGGCACATAAACCTGATCTCTCTTATCTAGAAAGTTTGCCTTAGATTTACTGAAATCATTTGTCAGACTGAAAAGGTCTTACACCAGGCAAAAATATTTTCAGTTTTCAGAATCACACAGTCAAAGTGACATAGCCTAATAGTTTGTTTGACAGACCGTAAACACATCAGTTAGAATTATGAGCCAGGTATATTCCTCAAAATTAGTTTGCTTATCTAAACACCAGACAATTGTCCTTTCGGGTCAAGCCATGGCTGTTTATCTAGGAACCTGGCAGAAGAAAGTATCCTCCTTAGCTTCCTCCCTGATTTTTGCATCCATCAACAGTATGAGAGTCAGTTAGCGACTGATGAAGAGTGGGTTGACTTGGTGGCTGGCTGTCATTTGTGAAACACCCCTATGGGAGGAGGTCAGCGCTTGACTTGTACTGAAAAAAAGTGCCGGTATTGTTTATTTGGGTGCAGGAACTCAACAATGGCTTTGACCTAATGTTCTTTAGGGTGTTTTCACATGTGAAATTCAGCACTCTGGTTCGGCTTCCGGAAGTGTTCGTGAGAATTCTACAGAATAAGTTTTGCTTTCACAAGACCTTAAAATCGTTTCAGGTTGCGGTTAGCAAGATGCACATTATGTTAGCGAGCTAGCATGTTTACAACAGGCAAAAAAAGGTTCCACGCCACTCACACTGCCGTGTCACAATACCTTGTACTCTGGGTGTTGGATCCGCTACTCCCGCAGGTCCAGGATTAGTTTCAGGCAGAGTTCGTTTGCATTTCACACATGCTTTATTGAACAGATCAGGGTACCAAATGCTCCAGGATCATAAAAGGATACGTGAAAGCGCCCTAATAGGTGCAGGAACTCAAGCAGTAGATCATTTGAGGTGCCAGCACCTACTCTGTTGCAGTAAGAAAGCTGGCTATGCATTGACACTGGAAGAAGAATACTGATGTATGATCTCATTAACCTTGGAGTGTCGAAGACTATGGTTTGGACAATTAATGGAAACAATTTATGAAACGTGGTGCAGGATAGATTCTCTCAAACAAGAACGTGTTGAAATAAACAACCCCCGAAAGTGTGAAAGGCCATTCAGATTTTTTTACTTTAAAATGTATGCCAAACAAAAAAAACATTGATTCCAAGGTTAACAAACCATACAACGCCATGCACAAGGACTACTTTGAACAATTTACACAAAACATATTCACTAAAAGAACTGCGTAGATGCAACGTTTATGGCAGAATTACGGTAAAATCTCCCTCAGTTTTTTTTAATGCTTTCACGTTTTCCCAAAGCTATTAAATATCTGCTCCGAATTTAAATATTCAAATATGTCTTCGGAAAGAACGGGGTGTCAGCTATGACATGACACCTTGAGTTTGAAATTTGGTGCAGAATTATATATCATGGGTCCCTGATCTGTACTACACAGAAATGTAGAATTATGGATATAAATGCCATTCTCTTCATGGTGATGTTTGCTGAATAGGTACACAAAGTTAGAAATATGCAAGATCATAATTTGCATATATATGTATTATTTTACATACTGGCTATTATTCTAATGAGTTCCTTCCCCAAACAAAATCAAATTTGTTAGTCAGGACCAACCAGTCCAAATCTGAACCAGTCATATATGTACAGTGCCTTAAAACAGTCACACCCCTTGACTTTTTCCCCACACTGTGTTACGGCTACAGGGTAGCCTAGTGGTTAGCGCATTGGACTAGTAACCGGAAGGTTGCAAGTTCAAACCCCCGAGCTGACAAGGTACAAATCTGTCGTTCTGCCCCTGAACAGGCACTGTTCCTAGGCAGTCATTGAAAATAAGAATTTGTTCCTAACTGACTTGCCTAGTTAAATAAAAGGTAAATTAAAATCTACACAAAATACCCCAGAATGACAAAGCAAAAATAAGATGTATTTTTTTTTTTAAACGAAACCATCACATTTGCATTAGTATTCAGACCCTTTACTTTGTTGAAGCACCTTTGGCAGCGATTACAGCCTTGAGTCTTCTTGGGTATGATGCTGCAGGCTTGGCACATCTGTATTTGGGGAGTTTCTCCCATTCTTTTATGCAGATCATCTCAAGCTTTGTCAGGTTGGATGGGGAGCGTCGCTGCACAGCTATTTTCAGGTCTCTCAAGAGATGTAAGATTGGGTTCAATACTGGGCTCCGGCTTGGCCACTCAAGTACATTCAGAGACTTGTCCTGAAGCCACTCGGTCTCCCGCGTCTAAGGCACTGAATCGCAGTGCTAGTTGGCATCACGATAGACCCAAGTTCAATTCCGGGCTGTATCACAACCGGCAGTGATCGGGAGACCCAGAGGGCGGCGCACAATTGGCCCAGCATCGTCTGGGTTAGGGTAGGGTTTAGCCGGGGGGGCTTTGCAAGTAGGCCATCATTGAAAATAAGAACAAATTCTTGACTGACTTGCCTAGTTAAATCAAATTTAAAAAGTGCCACGTCCAAACGTGACACTTGGTATTCAGGCCAAAGAGTTCAATGTTAGTTTCCTCAAACAAGATAATCAAATCAAAAATCAAATCAAATGTATTTATATAGCCCTTCGTACATCAGCTGATATCTCAAAGTGCTGTACAGAAACCCAGCCTAAAACCCCAAAACAGCAAGCAATGCAGGTGTAGAAGCACGGTGGCTAGGAAAAACTCCCTAGAAAGGTCAAAACCTAGGAAGAAACCTAGAGAGGAACCAGGCTAATAATCTTGTTCCTCATGGTCTAAAAGTCCTTTAGGCAAACTCCAAGTGGACTCTCATATGCCTTTTACTAAGGAGTGGCTTCCATCTGGCCACTCTACCATAAAGGCCTCATTGGTAGAGTGCTGCAGAGATGGTTGTGTTTCTGGAAGGTTCTCCCATCTTCACAGAGCAACTCTGGAGCTCTGTCAGAGTGACCATCGGGTTCTTGATCACCTCCCTGACCAATGCCCTTCTCCCCCGATTGCTCAGTCAAGCTGGGCGACCAGCTCTAGGAAGAGTCTTGGTGGTTCCAAGCTTCTTCCATTTAAGAATGATGGAGGCCACTGTGTTCTTGGGGACCTTCAATGCTGCAGAATTGTTTTGGTACTCTTCCCCAGATCTGTGCCTCGACACAATCCCCTACAGACAATTCCTTCAACCTCATGGCTAGGTTTTTGCTCTGACATGCACTGTCAATTGTGGGACCTTCTATAGACTGGTGTGTGCCTTTCCAAATCATGTCCAATCAATTGAATTTACCACAGATGGACTCCAATCAAGTTGTAGAAACATCTCAAGAATGATCAATGGAAACAGGATGCACCTGAGCTCAATTTCCAGTCTCATAGCAAAGGGTCTGAATACTTACGTAAATAATGTATTTGTATATATTTTGTCATTGTCATTATGGAGTATTGTATGGAGATTGATGAGGATTTAAAAAAAAATCTATTTTAGAATAAGGCTGTAATGTAACAAAATGTGGAAAAAGTCAAAGGGTCAGAATACTTTCTGAATGCATTGTATATGTATCACAGTACACTAGAGCACAATAATGTTCAGTACAGTACACTGTACTTGTGTGCTCTACTGTACTATACTTTTCTTTACTGTACTCTACTGTGCTTCACGTACAGTACTGTCCAAACATGTAAAACATAGACGTCTATGATTGGTTCAGATTTGGTCCGGTCACCAATCATGGAGGCCTATGCTTACTCAAAATATTACGTCTGTGGACATGGAAATCAAAGCCGGGGAGGGGGGGGCTCATGGGTAGGTATCAGCAAGAGCCAGGAGAGTTAACATTAACTGGAGAGAGGGAGGAGGGGGGGGGGGCTCATGGGTAGGTATCAGCAAGAGCCAGGAGAGTTAACATTAACTGGAGAGAGGGAGGAGTTGTCCAGATGGTTTTCACACTCTCACTTTGACGACCATACAACAGAGAGAAATCAGTTATGAACTGAACATGGCATAACAGAATGCCAGTGGAAGGTAGGACAGTAGCAGGTGACCCAACTGTGAATACTATGATTTCCCCATTGTAGCCAATTCAATTGTATTAATTCCATTACTGTTTTGTCCGTAATTATGTTACTGATTTGGTAATAGAAGTACACATTTTAATCACTTAATAATGCAGAAACAAACATTGAGATCAGTAAAAAGAATAAGTAATTGGCAGGTCTACCTTTACTTACTTCTGTGAACATTCATTATCCTGTCTCCTCATGAAGGAGAAAAAATTGAAAATATCTTAAGATACATGGATTTCTTGGTCATGGAATTACAAGGCACAAGACAATGCTTCTTAAAACTTACAGAAGGCGAAAAAAGTATCCAAAACGAAATATAAAAGTGTTGATATTAGTTGGCAGGTTTTCGTTGGCCGTCAATGAAACTGTTCCTGGCCAAAATGACCAGGAGAAAAAAATACCATTGCAATATAATTACTTTCATTGATTGATGTAAATACATTTGACCGTCAGGCTTATCGGTCCACTTTACAATGTGAGCTGGAGGCAGTATGCGTGTTTGAATGTTTTATTTAATATTATTCGGCATGTCTTACCTTGCTTTAATGTAGCCTATTGGCAAAATATGACCATGGAAACATGGAGGCAATGGATTTAAAAACACTTCATAGGCAGCGCATGAGTTTCAAGTTTGGGGAAGCTTTATCCTACCCTTTCTACCATTCTGCGTGCCAGTTATGATTTTCATATGCGCATTTTCATGGAACAGTTATTTCAATCATAATAATTTACATTTCTCAAAATCATTGAATTAAAATGATCAAATGTAAAAGTTAAAAGTCAACTAATGTGACTTTGCCATATGCACACACATTGACACACCGAGATCCATTGGTGGCTAGAGAAAAGGGGGTCATGGAACTCATTGCCAAAAGTCTACATCTGCATTGGCCCATAACTTCCATTGCTCTTTCACACTGAGGATTGGTGATTATCAAGAGGGAGATTGCTAGATTTTTTTTTTCAAATAGCTTACTGTGAGGAACTATCGTTTTAATATATTATCATTTGCAATGGATGTTAAAAAAACACTTTACTACATTTCCAAGCAGGACAGGTACTTCTATGCATCCTCAGGCGCGTGCGCTCCCTCAACATTGACAGGACAGAGAAACGAGACATGCTCATTGATCACTCCTCACATGGTGTACTCCAAACAAAAGACAACGGAAAAAAATGAAAAATATCATCAATTATGGTTATGAAATAAACCAAAACTGGCAGAAGTGCAGCAGGTTGTGAACTCTGCAAACAACTTTGACCCAGAATGAGAATTGTAAATGACTGTAATTACATGTATTAACAGAAATTAATGCAACCAAATGACAGGGATGAACGGTAGATTTACTACTTGTGACAAACTCAGCAAAAAAAAGAAACGGACCCTTTTCAGGATCCTGTCGTTCAAAGATAATTCGTAAAAATCTAAATAAATTCACAGATCTTCAATGTAAAGGGTTTAAACACTGTTTCCCATGCTTGTTCAATGAACCATAAACAATTCATGAACATGCACCTGTGGAAAGGTCATTAAGACACTACAGCTTACAGACGGTAGGCAATTAAGAACACAATTACGAAAACTTAGGACACTAAAGAGGCCTTTCTACTGACTCTGAAAAACAGCAAAAGAAAGATGCCCAGGATCCCTGCTCATCTGCGTGAACGTGCCTTAGGCATGCTGCATGGAGGCATGAGGACTGCATATGTGGCCAGGGCAATGAATTGCAATGTCCGTACTGTGAGATGCCTAAGACAGTGCTACAGGGAGACAGGAAAGACAGCTGATCGTCCTCGCAGTGACAGACCACGTGTAACAACACCTGCACAGGATCGATACATCCGAACTTCACACCTGCGGGACAGGTACAGGATGGCAACAACTGCCCGAGTTACACCAGGAACACACATTCCTTCCATCAGTGCTCAGACTGTTCGCAATAGGCTGAGAGAGGATGGACTGAGGGCATGTAGGCCTGTTGTAAGGCAGGTCCTCACCAGACATCACCGGCAACGTCGTCTATGCGCACAAACCCACCGTCACTGGACCAGCCAGGACTCCCAGGACTGGAAAAGAGTGCTCTTCACTGATGAGTCGCGGTTTTGTCTCACCAGGGGTGATGGTCGGATTCGCGTTTATCGTCGAAGGAATGAGCGTTACACTGAGGCCGGTACTCTGGAGCGGGATCGATTTGGAGGTGCAGGGTCCGTCATGGTCTGGGGCGGTGTGTCACAGCATCATCGGACTGCGCTTGTTATCATTGCAGGCAATCTCAACGCTGTGCGTTACAGGGAAGGCATCCTCCTCCCTCATGTGGTACCCTTCCTGTAGGCTCATCCTGACATGACCCTCCAGCATGACAATGCCAACAGCCATACTGTTCGTTCTGTGCGTGATTTTCTGCAAGACAGGAATGTCAGTGTTCTGCCATGGCCATCGAAGAGCCAGAATCTCAATCCCATTGAGCACGCCTGGGACCTGTTGGATTGTAGGGTGAGGGCTAGGGCCAGGGCCATTCTCCCCAGAAATGCCTGGGAACTTGCAGGTGCCTTGGTGGAAGAGTGGGGTAACATCTCACAGCAAGAACGGGCAATCTGGTGCAGTCCATGAGTAGGAAATGCACTGCTGTACTTAATGCAGCTGGTGGCCACAGATACTGACTGTTAATTTAGATTTTTCAATTCCCCCCCCCCCTCCTTTGTTCAGGGACACATTATTCCATTTCTGTTAGTCACGTCTGTGGAACTTGTTCAGTTTGTCTCAGTTGTTGAATCTTGTTATGTTCATACAAATATTTGCACATGTTAAGTTTGCTGAAAATAAACGCTGTTGACAGCGAGGAGGACGTTTATTTTTTTGCTGAGTTGATATTATGGGGAATTTATTTTAAAAAATAAAAATAAAAGGGCAAACAATTCACACAATGAAAGTGAAATAATTGGCGGGAGACAGCTGAGCCATTCTGGAGAGAGACTGACCTATATCGATATCGTCGCCACACACACTCCTCTTCTTGTCAAAATTTGAAATTATACTCACAGATATTTGATGCTTTTCATGTACAGTCGCAACTCAATAATCAGCTAGGCCTATTGCCACACATGCTGCCCAAATTGCAGGCTTCCCAAATACACATACGAGCTTGCGATTTGAAACAATCCACAGCTATTTTTAAAGAATCTAATGATCCTCAATTCCTCTGTGCTAATCCATGCTTTCGGTGAAGTATTTTGAATGATTTAATTTATTTCTGTATCAAGGAGTAATTATATAATTTGGGCAAATTTATTCCCCCCCCCCATTTACTCCACTATTGGACCTACCGCTATGCCATTTCTCTCCTGTTCTATTGGTTTTCATGTCAACTTTATTTAGATGTCAAGAAGCCAATCCTAGTCATTAACAACCTATCCTAGTCATATTAACAACCTATCCTAGTCATATTAACAACCTATCCTAGTCATATTAACAACCTATCCTAGTTGTTGCATCTTTAGATGCCCCCCTCTTTTCTTAGTTTTCCCGCGAATTGCATTTTGGCAAATGTTTGAAAAGGACGTTTTATTGGCTGCTTCATTACATGAGTTGCATGTTCTGTTCAGATGCATTACCAGAATCGACATGTGATTCTGAGCACCGGGGGTAGACGCCCTAATTTCTTATGAACCCAATGCATATGGGTCCAGAAAATGTCTCAAATAGCCAGTCAATTTAAATATTCCCTGTCACGTGTCACATTTTCCTAACAGTCACCCTGGTTGGCAGGGGTCGTCGCTTCAACATTATTGTGTTTTGATGTATTTCTAATAGATGGATTGGTCGTTTAGAAACAAAACCGACACGTGTGCAACTATGGGGCAAAACAGACAGGGTTGGCTTAGATTGTTGCCGACATGTATATTATATTTAGTCTCCAAATACATTTGCAAAACGAGCACTTGTCTATCGAATACATCGTTGCTGTTGTTAACTAGCTAGCGTATTTTTGCCATATTGGCATCGACATGAAATCAGTCAAAACACCTTAAAACAAGACATGGTATCAAGAACATAATAAAAACTTACTGAAATGAGCCACCTACGATTCCCCACGTGGCAGCTTCCTGTCATTGTTGCTAGCAATCTGACCATTCAGAATCATAACAAATCACAGCTTCCGCCCCATCGATGGGCGCACATCATCTTTCATGACGTTTCCAGCCAACCCTTCTATCTTTTAAGACTTTTTCATGGTAGATGTTTTCTAAGAGCCCCTTTCCTATCTGTTTGACTAGAAATTAAAGCCATTGCCTTATTTTTAAGATGGAAAATGGTTGAAAAATGTATCTATGTATAATTTCCTCAAAATATAGACAGCCTTCACTTGACACCCAATTTGACATCCTCTTATGAACTTCACGTTGGTGCTCATGGGTCCTTTTACATGGAAATTACGCAGATAAAAAGGCGGTGATCTGCCTGACCTTCCAGACGCTTCTCTCCTCTGAACGGCCTACAGGGCCTTGACTGGAGCAGAGTAACATTGCCCTGTGACCCTTCCTTTCAATACTAAAACGCAGACAAAAAAAACAAAAAAAAACACAAACTCGCTAACCCCCCCTCCCTCAACCCCTCCACCCCATTCCTCCCCCAATCCCCTCAGCTTGTCTTTGCAGTTCTTAGAATCCTCAGTTAATAATTAGATTATCATGAAAAAAGGGTTTAGGCTGAGAGCCCTTTTCACTCTCTAGTTGGATTCATTTGAGTGCTTCGCTAACGTCCTTCCTTCCCTAACCACTGTGAAATCCCTGACAGGTCCAAATGCAAACACAGACACAGGAGGTACACAAACTTCATACAGTAACGTTGACCTAATTTAACTTTTTTATGTCTCTACACTGAGTGGCCTCCTTACAGCGTCATCACTCTGAATAGCAGAGCTATAACCTTGCAAAGAGCGGTCAGCCACCTACAGGCTCTTTACAACCTGAAATGTATGCACCCTGCAACAACGGTGTTACAGTACACTGGTAAAAAAACAAACATTGGATAAGACTCACCATTAGTGATGTGGTCACAAAGACCTGCAAAACCACAGGTTTTGTTTGGGGATGACAGTAAAAATGGGTATAAAATGACTGATTTAAAAGCAGTGAAAATGCAGGAGGTTTTGTGAATAATCCATGCCAAAAGTGAGCCCTAAAGTATTAACAACAAGTTCCATCAATGACCTGCAATGCCAGACTGATAGTCTTTAAGTGTGACTGCAAGCTATCTACTGACTCTCAAAGGCCTCCTCTAAATGGACGCAGGATCCTGCCAAAGCGATGGAGCCAGGGAGACAGGGCAAGCAGTCTGGTCTGAGTCTAAAACAGACTGACAGACAGCACTGCTACTGCAGCTGCCGGTTTCATCTCTGCACCCCTTCATGCATTTTTAATGGAATCTATTACTCCCGGATTAGCCGATAAGAGCCATCCTGTTTAAATTCTATAATAGTTTCCATAATTGGTATCAGAACATGGTTTGAGAGAGACAGATTTTTTTCCTCTTATGCACTATTTTTTTTGAACAAAAAAAGAAAACAAGGTTGAATTGCAGGACATCCAAACAACCCAGAACAGCTCTGCTCCACACAATGAGCGTGCACAAGGCCTGAGGCCGACAACAATGAGCCTCATTTCCATTGAGATTAGCTTCTATAAAAAGGTATTACAACGGTGTTAAGCAGGGTTTGGAGGATTGTTATTTCTATACAATGCATGCACTTGCTCGAAAATGTATGGAAAATAAATACAATGGGTCGATATGAATATCCCTCGAGAGACTTCTGGCAGATGCATTTTGAGAGCGGGAGGGTATGAGAAGCCTAGACTCAGTAGAGTATTCAAATTCAGTTAAACGTTTCTTTAGACCTTGGCCAAGTACATGCAAAAGCAAATAAATAAATAGCAAACCAAAAATAAAATTCTCCACTAGAATGAAAGAAAAGAATATATTTTACCACAGACACATTGTCAACTTGGGGGGAGTAGGTAACCTGAACATACAGCCCATGTAGGCTAATCATAAATCCCATGAACTCGTTCAGTTCTGTCAGGGCATCATTAACGGTTCTCACAGTAGGGAGCCTTGGTACAGAGCCTTGGGCTCCCTCAACCCTGTCCTTGCACAGGTGCCAAGGTAAAATCACTGCTCGTGCTTTGGGCATGGAGCCTGGCAATAGCCGAGGGAGCATGAAAAGTAAACAGGGCCTTATCTTATCCTCATCCCACACACCGACTGGATAACCCTGGGGAACATTGGCCAACCTTGACTTCTAGTGTGTGTGTGATATACACACACACACACACACACACACACACACACACACACACACACACACACACACAGTTAGTGAGGCAGAGTGCACAGACAGATCTCTCCCGTCTGTTGTCCATACAGATGTTCGTCAACAAAATGCCCCATTCCTGGGCTTCCTGTCCCACACCACTGACACTTTGTATTGGCTGCATCAGAGATCATTATTTAGTATGCCTCTATTAATAACCAACAATAATATTTACGTTGATATGCCCGCTGTGTGCTCGGCATGTAAATGTCATCATAATGTCAAATAAAATAAATGTTTATTAACTGTGGACTACCACATTGGATGGCCTTGAATTTGGAATGAATGCTTTCACGACAAAATATAGTTCCTCTGTATGACATATTAGACTTTGTGCTTCCCATAAAGCCTGCTCTTTTACCCTGAACAGTGTCTGACAGGTTTTAAATGGGTGTGGGTGGGCTGACAAATGGGCAGAGAGAGAGAGAGAGGACTGCTCACTGAGGGCACTGACAAGATGCCTGGATCTAATCAAAACACACCTTAAGCTATCAGACCACAGCCCAACAACTACAGCCATAACAGATGTTTGTTTACAATGAATCAACTTGAGAAATGGTCCATGCCTTACAAAAACATTCATATTATGCTGCGGGTACTCCAGCTTTCTGACAGACAAAGCTTTGACAAACAAAGAAAATCCCAAGTCATTGTAATGAGCACTGTTCAAAAGCTAGCTAGGGTTAAAACATACACACAACGTCAGAGCAATAACTATCCGTTTTGATCTACAGATGCTTTGCGTCTATGATCCGCCCACTGACTGCCAGTCTCACCTGCTGGGAGTGGAAACCCAAAAAGATGAACCCAGGCAATAATCAAAAGGCCTGTCTTTGTCTTTAATCAGTTAGAGCACACATGGAGATGGAAGCTTTTCTAGTCAAAACATAGTGACAGATGTTCTTCTGTCTCTCTCTACAGATTAGCATGGTTGGAGAAGAGTCTACAGAACCAGACTAGACTGGACTGGCTTATATCGCAGACAGGGCAGACTAAAGTCAAGTTAGACCTCTCGTGAATATTCTCATAGACCATCTCAAGCAATCATTGTTACTGGGCTTTACAAGTACTTTGATTGAGTTTATGCTCTCAATCTGGCCAAGAACAAATCCTTTAATTAGTCTCTGTATGTCCTTAGGGTTTAATAATCAATTTTTCCATCAAGATCCTAACTGTTTGTTTTGCTTACCCACCCTCTAGAGACGAAGTGGCAGCTATGCCTGCCTGATGGAAAAATGTTCCTACAGTATAGCTTTGGCTACAGTGCCTTTCACTGCCAAACTTCTCCATACCCCCCCCCTCCCTCTCTCTCCTGTCAGAGCAGGCAAGGCCATTCATTATGCTGTTAAGGGTCACTGATTCCTTCAAGTCATTAAACATTTTAATAAAAACAGAGAAGTCATGAGAAAAGATTGGCAAAATGCTCCCTGCAGGGTAATCACACTGGAGAGAACTCCTTTTCCACACTTAATGATAAGCTCTGGTCCTCACAGGGCGGCATGGAAAAACCAAACTGTTCTTGGAGAAAGAGGACTTTAGTCCCTGGACTAATCCAAAATGACCTCTGCCTGCTGCCTTCCCAGTAAGGGCAGATAACATTGCTTCGCGTGCAATCAGGCAGTATGTGTATTCTTGGAGGTTTCTGAGCACCATAATGTACACAAAACAACGGGCTGTTTCAAATGGCAAGCACAGCAACGACAGCCCCCAGAGCTCCCCCTCCCCAATGACCCCAGAGATCCAATCTAACCCCTGTCTAACCCCCTGTCTCTTAGCCTCCTCATCCCATCAAAATAAAATAAAAAGACCAATTAGGCAGATTTCAAAAGATGGCAGCTAGCTCATAATTACACATGACATTGTTAGGAGATAAAAGGTGATTACTATGGATGCATGGGAGAAACAGCTTAGCAACCAAGCCATTGACAATATCCTTAAGCAGAGCAGGGTGATTGGCCGTCCATGCACTCTCTGAGGTCACTTTACCTCCACTGACTCTCTCGATCTCACAAACACAAAAAGAGCAAACAGTCACTGGGAAGGAAACACAACTTCCCAATATTAGGTTAACATCAACAAACCATCTTGGTAATAATAGCCATTTTGTTTTGCCCCATGACTAGGCCTAATAGCCTAGCTGTGTGTTGGATATGAAGCGCAAAGGACTGCATAAAGGGAAAGACTGGTTGAACATATCAATTCTATCTCGCAGTTCACCGGCACTTGAGAGTGGGTGGGCCTGCTGCACACAGTAGGCAATATAGCCTCCTGCAGAGTAACTACAGGATACATAATACAATGTGATATTCTTGTAGCCCCTACCTGTGGTGTTGCAGAATTATTTTCAATTTTTTTTTTTGTCATCACTCTTTCTTTCTTTTAGCCGGTGGAGAAATTTGGGGTGTGCATGTCACCTACACACTCCAAAATCATTTCCAAATCTCTTGGTGAAATGATAGCAGCGAAGATATTCATAGAACTCCAGGCTAAATATGCACAAACCTCATTGGTTTGAAACCTAGCAGAGCATAACATGCAACAAAGAGGCATAACATACTATCCATCCATTATCCCTGCACATTGTAAATATGGTACTGAGACTGACCCTGTATGTAGTATGCTTACTTACTTACTTTATCGTGTTCTTCTTAATTCTTGTGTTTTTTTTGTTCTACCTTAAGTTATTTTTAGTATTGTTATTGATTACTGCATTGTTGGGTTTTTGCAAGAAATGCATTTCACTGTACTTGTGCACGTGACATTAAAACCTGAAAACTTGGGTGGCTAGACGAGTGGACCGGGGGGGCCAACGCAGAACCTTCAAAAGAGCTACTCCAATGGTGACCTGCATGGAGAACAGAGAGAAACAAGCCAGCAGATGACAAATCCCCATCATGCATCAGGAGATAAAATGCTGATGGGCGTGAGGTGATCTGTTGAAAACCCCAGGGAGATGTACACATGACTGTTTGTAATTCTACCCGCTGGCCTCTGATACACTGACTACAGGCTGGCCAAGCCATAAAAAGCTACGCGTTTTAACTGTTTCTCAGATCAAGAAAAAGCACAAGCCAAGCCAATATCTAGAATGTTAATTAGAGCAGAGTATGCCGATATATCAGTTTTGCTACTAGGCTACTCGGTAAAATGTCTGACATCCCCACTAGGCCTGGGTTATATCACTCCAGTATAATAAACACAAAGACACTTTCCATCCTCCAACCCAAATGTTCCCCAAAATGAAGGATGTTGTCTGTCAAAACCAATACAGACATTACAGGCAAAGCCAAAGCAATTTCAGAGTAATTACATTGACTTTATGCTCAGTCATATATTAAACATACAGCACTACACACAGAGTGGCAGCTGAAAGTAACGGGGGTTTTTTGCCACTGCTATTCAAACTGCAGACTTGACAGAATTATTCAAGTAGAGCCCAGTCAAACGGATTGAATGTCAACTCAAGATGTGTGAATAAAGCAATTTCCTTAGTGGGGATGTGGGGGAGGGTAAGTCAGAGCATTTTTCATTTAGTTTAATTACATTCGCTCTACTCAAAAGGCCATAATGTTTATTTCATGATTTAAATATATTCAGAGGCAATCCCATAATGATGCTAAATTATGTGAGTGGGCAGGAGTGGGAGCAGGTCCTCCCTAATTTAGTTTCAGATGCTTTATGGTATAACATTTATACAGACAGAGGCCTTTCAGGTACTGAGGCAAGAGACATGGAGACGGATGGAATGAGTTCTCAGGACTATTCATCATCAGTGCTTGACTTGGGCAGGAGCTCACTGGAGCGTAGTACCGGCACCTCAAATGTTCTACAGCTAAAGCTTATAGAATATTAGCTCAAAAGTATTGTGGAGCTCCTGCACCTAAATATAAACTAAATGAGTACCGGCACCTATTTCAGTCCAAGTCAAGTAACTGTCCATCATACATATGGACTGATGGGCTTCAAAAGACGACACGGAGAACATAAACTGAAAACTTTGCATTTCAGACTTAGTCTGGTTGAAATGTGCTTTTAAAGATGTCTTCAATAAAAAATGTTTTAGTTTTGTCATTGCCAGAAAAGTCAGATAGTAGAGTAAGTTGTTAATTTGCCATGATGCCGCTCTTTTATTGCTAAACCTCAGAAGGGAAGAAGATGTGACCGCTCTCTACCCAATAAATGATCTGACACCACCAGGAAAGCATGCAGGATAGAATTTCACACCTCGGCATATAATCCATGGCCCTTTACTGCGGCCAACCTTCAGCTCTGCCTCTAGGTGCAATGAGGTGTGAGGATTCCTCCTCCGGCTTTGCCAATAGACGTGGAAGATAGCCTTCGGATGCAGCTTTGAAGGGCCAATAATATACTTCAAAGCATTTCCTGTAACCACTGGGTTTCTGACACATAAGTCCTCCTTTATTGCAGGCTGTACATCTGCCAAAAAAAACATTCTGCTCACCTCAGAGACAGAGTGGAACTTCATGCCAGACTAGACCCGTTTGGAGCTTTCAATCAGTGACGGGTTCCATAACGGACGGAAGTAGTTTGGGGGTGCCGTGCTGAAGACCTCTATATTGGTCCGCTAATACAGGACTAGTAAAAGGCCCAGTGGGTCAATTTTTTTTGGAAAAGTCTGATAATTATCTGTACAAAAAAAGTTACTGATAATACTTGTGGAATAAAAAAAACAATTACTTTATATATGTTTTCCAGTTTCTTGAAATACTTTGCAACTTATTTCTGTGAAAACTGAAATGCCTTGTTCATTCCTCTTCCATTTTAGTAGATGCTCTTATCCAGAGCAACTTACAGTAGTGAGTGCATACATTTTCATACTGGTCCCGCAGGAATCAAACCCACAACCCTAGCATTGCGAGCGCCATGCTCTTCCAGCTGAGCCACATGAGTACTCAATTACTGTATTGCACATTGTTTTTCTTCATGGTGATGGAAAGTCTACAGGTACAAACCTAGATGACCAGCCTATGTACTATACAGTAATGTACATTTACATTGTGGTTTGTAAAGACAGTAGATTAACACTGCACAAAACATTGTAGTTTTCCATGTTATTTGACCAAGAAAAATATTGAATTTGATGTGGAGGTTTTGTGTCTTTATCCATAACTTTACACCTTTTGATGTAAATGTTTGAGGTTAGGGTTTTGTTCTTTCTGGATTACATTAGAATGACAATTGCAGAAAAAGGGACAGGGCAACAACTGTCTGCTAATACGAGTAAAAAAATAAATATTATATATATATATATATATATATATATATATAAACATTTTTTATTTAAAATTATTTTTTAGGGGGTGGAGCAGTACCCTCCGCAGCTATGACTAGTTCCAAATGCGCACAAAGGGGGAACTGAAAAACGCTAGTTTAATACTCAACATACATTTAAATAATAAACGTAGCAGTTAGGTATCTGGATATGCCTTAATACGGAGAGGACCATCAAAAACATGAAAGTAGCCTTCCACCCTGTGTCCCAGTCCAATATATTTAATATTCTAGTATTACTCCAATCTTTCCCACAGCCTCTCGAAGTAGGTCCAATAGATGCCGCATTCGGGGGCAGAGTGTTTCCATAAAACGGTTAATCCAAAGGAAAGTAATTCTAGACTACAGGACAAATAATGAACAAGTCTAGACTGGGTCTGGGACCATACGCATATTAGTGGGCTACTGGTCTCATTGCGCACAAGACATTGATGGATTAACTTAATTAATTCACCTTTATTTGATCCAAGTAGAACAATCTAGGCAATATAAATGCACCACGTTTCATAAAAGGAGATTGATTTCCCTCCCATTCCCATCATTCTTAAGGTCTACAAATCTTAACCATAGCCTAGTAAAATGAATGCACCTGCTGATGAGCGCAAACAATGCATTAAACTGAATCGATAGCCTGGCGAGATTTTGTCAAATGAAGTAATGCAACGAAGACTAGAATAGGACATAAAAACTATTTCTTACATACAGTGTTCAGTGTTATCATAAGGCTTGTTTATCTTTGGCTCGCCACTGCTGGATGCTTGTTCCCCTGTTCGGAAGGCGTATTTCCTTTTCCAAAGAGACGTTGCTGAAGTCCGATGAGACTGGGAATTATCGGTCTGAAAATATCCATGAGAATCACTTTTAAAAAGTATGTTCGAGATGCCAAATGGGTTGATATTGAAAATAAATTCGTTTGTAGCTATATTCAGTTCAATTTGTCTCCCATGTCCTCTTCTCTCCCCAAAGCCGACCGAAATGAAAGATGTCGAAGCGCAAGGAATGAATTCTCCCGACTGCACAAACCGGGCATCCGACCAATCAATTAAGAGTAAATTTAAATATTCCCACGGCTCAACCAATCGTTTGAAACAGAAGGCGGTAACCACGGTGACGCCGCAAGCGTCTAGGTGAGCACGTTGTTATTTCGCGGAAAAACTTAAAGGGGTATTGCATGGCTTCTGTCAGGGTCTCACTCTACAACAAAGGAGATTAAAATATGTTTAATTTACTCATGGTTGTTCGATTAGCACATGATCGAACACAAATATAACCTACACCAATAGATAGATGGTTTCTGAAATAAGCCGTTTTGAGTGTCATCAATTAGGCTACCACAGAAATGAAGCCTTTACTAAAAGGCTTTCCAGCTGGCCTTTAAGGCTTCAGCATGCTTCAGTTCAGCTGGCGCCTAGATTTAGCTAGCCAAACCGAACGAGTGTGCTTGCATACTTCGTTAAAAGACCTTAGCTATTTTTTTTAGTACTGTTTGTCCATTTTGAGACCCTGTAGACAGTATACACTTCCTCAAAATAGTACAAATTAATCTAAGATAACTCAAGAAATCTGTCATTAATTTTTAAGATTTTGTCAAAGAGATCTTAGTGGGGCAATTTTACATCTCAGGGACAGATCTAAATGTACTGGGGGGAGAGGCTGGTCCAACTCAAGGTGTCATAAAAAATTAAGTGTGCCCCCCTCCCCAAAGTAAAAAATATTTTTACATGACCCTCCCCTTGTACTGTAAAATAAATGGAACACCCTCCCCCTCATCAAATTAACTCAAAATAATGTTTACAACCACAAATAACAATAACTGTGTTTATAAACGTGGATGGACTTTGCTATTTCAGCATGCTTTTGTGTCACAGTCGATGCCACGCAGGGCTACGGCCAGAAAGTTAAGGGTTCGCCAAAGACCACAGACGAGCTCCCTCTCCCTGCCTGTTTCATTACATTACAATCAGAACCGGCTGCAGACAATGATCAGCCAGGGGGGAAATCAGATTTTCAACATTTTGATGCCATTTATAATTCTATAAAATATATGCAAAAGAAATTCCACCAACAGGTTTCTGTGCCAATAAACCACACAATCAATAAAAAAATATACAGACTTTGGGCACATCGACATCATGGTTTGTGTTTAACACCACAATAAATAGACTGTCCATCTCGACAAAGAGAAAATACATCCCTCCTACCTTGTAGGCTTACCCAGTATTGAAGGCTTGGCTTGACAATCTCCGAAGGTCATTCAACTTTTTGGGTGTTTTGTAACAGATGTCTCTTTCCATTCATTAATTGGCCTCTGCACAGTTTGGATTGATTGATTTTATTTTTCCATTAAATAAATTAAAAATAATTATATATAAAATGGTATCGTCTGCGTAGAGGTGGATCAGAGAATCACCAGCAGCAAGAGCGACATCATTGATGTATACAGAGAAAACAGTCGGCCCAAGAATTGAACCCTGTGACACCCCCATTGAGACTGCCAGAGGTCCGGACAACAGGCCCTCCGATTTGACACACTGAACTCTGTCTGAGAAGTAGTTGGTGAACCAGGCAAGGCAGTCATTTGAGAAGCCAAGGCTGTTGAGTCTGCCGATAAGAATGCGGTGATTGACAGAGTCGAACGCCTTGACAAGGTCGATAAATATGGCTACACAGTATTGCCTTATCGATGGCGGTTATGATGTCGTTTAGGACCTTGAGCATGGCTGAGGTGCACCCATGACCAGCTCAGAAATCAGATTGCATAGCGGAGAAGGTACGGTGGGATTTGAAATGGTCAGTGATCTGTTTGTTAACTTGGCTTTCAAAGACCTTAGAAAGGCAGGGTAGGATAGATATAGGTCTGTAACATTTGGGGTCCAGGGTGTCTCCCCTTTTGAAGAGGGGGATGACCGCGGCAGCTTCCAATCTTTGGGGATCTCAGACAATACGAAAGAGAAGTTAAACAGGCCAGTAATAGGAGTTGCAACAATTGCTCTGGATAATTTTAGAAAGAGAGGGTCCAGATTGTCTAGCCCAGCTGATTTGTACTGGTCCAGGTTTTGCATCTCTTTCAGAAGATCAGCAATCTGGATTTGGATGAAGGAGAAATGGGGAGGCTTGGGCAAGGTGATGTGGGGGGTGCAGAGCTGTTGACCGGGGTATGGGTAGCCCGGTGGAAGGCATGGCCAGCCGTAGAAAAATTTGTGTTGAAATTTATGGGTGGTAACAGTGTTTCAAAATCTCAGTGCAGTGGGCAGCTGGGAGGAGGTGCTCTTATTGTCCATGGACTTTTCAGTGTCCCAGAACTTTTTGGAGTTTGTACTACAGGATGCAAATTTCTGTTTGAAAAAGCTAGCCTTTGCTTTCCTAACAGCCTGTGTATATTGATTTATACCTTCCTTGAAAAGTTGCATATCGCGGGGGATATTCGATGCTAATGCAGAATGCCACAGGATGTTTTTGTGCTGGTCAAGGGCAGTCAGGTCTGGAGTGAAACAAGGCCTATATCTGTTCCTGGTTCTACATTTTTTGAATGGGGCATGTTTATTTAAGATGGTGAGGAAAGCACTTTTAAAGAATAACCAGGCATCCTCTACTGACGGAATGAGGTCAATATCTTTCCAGGATACCCGGGCCAGGTCGATTAGAAGGCCTGCTTGCTGAAGTGTTTTAGGGAGCGTTTGACAGTGATGAGGGGTGGTCTTTTGACCACAGACCCATTACAGACACAGGCAATGAGGCAGTGATCGCTGAGATCCTGGTTGAAGACAGCAAAGGTGTATTTAGAGAGCAGGTTGGTCAGGATGATATCTATGAGGGTGCCCGTGTTTACGGATTTTGGGTTGTACCTGGTTGGTTCCATGATAATTTGGGTGAAATTGAGGGCGTCTAGCTTAGATTGTAGGACGGCCGGGGTGTTAAACATATCCCAGTTTAGGTCACCTAGCAGTACAAACTCTGAAGATAAATGGGGGGAAATTAATTCACATATGGTGTCCAGGGCACAGCTGGGGGCTGAGGGGGGTCTGTAACAAGCAGCAACAGTGAGAGACATGTTTATGGAAAGGTGGATTTTTAAAAGTAGAAGCTCAAACTGTTTGGGCACAGACCTGGATAGCATGACAGAACTCTGCAGGCTATCTCTGCAGTAGATTGCAACTCCACCCTCTTTGGCAGTTCTATCTTGGCAGAAAATGTTGTAGTTGGGGATGGACATTTCAGAAGTTTGGTGGCCTTCCTAAGCCAGGATTCAGACACGGCTAGGATATCAGAGTATGCTAAAGCAGTGAGAACAAAATATCTTAGGGAGGAGGCTTCTGATGTCAACATGCATGAAACCAAGGTTTTTACGGTTACTGAAGTCAACAAATGAGAGCGCCTGGGGATTAGGAGTGGAACTGTGGGCTACAGGGCCTGGTTTAACCTCTACATCACCAGAGGAATAGAAGAGTAGGAGGATAAGGGTACGGCTAAAGGCTAGCAAAACTGGTCGCCTAGTGTATTGGGGACAGGGAATAAAAAGAGCATATTTCTGGGCGCGGTAGAATAGATTCAAGGCATAATGTACAGACAAGGGTATGGACATTACAGAGACACAGACACAATACACAGATAGACACAGACACATTACAGAGATACAGACACTCTCAGGAATCAAGGTAAGACCCAGATGCAGACTGTCGAAGTAACAATGTTTATTGTAGTAACGCGGGCAGGTAAAAACAGGTCAAGGCAGGTAGGGGTTGATAATCCAGGGTAAGGCAAAGGTACAGGACTGCAGGCAGACTCGGGGTCAGGCAGAGTTCAGTAATCCAGAGGTGGAGAAAAGGTACAGGACAGCAAGCAGGCTCAGGGACAGGCACAGAGAGGTCAGGCGGGCGGGTACAGGGTCAGGACAGGCAAAGTTCAAAACCCAGGAGAACGAGAAAGGAGAGGCTGGGAAAAGATCGGCGCTGACAGGAAAACCACTGGTAAGTTTGAACAAGCAAGACAAACTGGCAACAAACAGACAGGGAACACGGGTATAAATAATAGGGGATAATTGGGAATATGACCTAAGAAAGGGAATTTTTAGTAGGATTAAATGTCAGGAATTGTGAAAAACTGAGTTTAAATGTAGTTGGCTAAGGTGTGTGTAAACTTCCGACTTCAATTGTGTGTATATATATATACTATATAAATGAAGAGAAGCTTAGGCCTAACCCCAGAGAGATCGAGATATGCCCGTGGCATGCTACGACACCAATATGCATTTCTTTATGTCAGATGGCTACTGTGTCTGCTACACAGAAA